>NC_041346.1:20724715-20772215 GCF_004354835.1 Perca flavescens | reverse complement strand
AGGGAAGAAAGAGAGCCTTAACCATTAGTCTGCAGGGCACCGCTCCCTCACATTTTGACAGCAAAATGTTTGCAGCCATTTCCCTGGTTAATGCTAAGTGGTTAGTTGATATGGCTTGCTATAGTGCCATTATGTCCAGGCGCTGCATTGGTGAGGGCAAACAGCAATACTGTGGAGCCTATTGGGTGTGTTTGAAAAAAGGCTGGGTACTCAAAGTGGTTTTGCACTCCAGAAAATGAATGAAATCAAGTATGAAATAAATGGAAAGTGCTACCCACTGAGTGCTGAATGGCGCTGAAACAAATACATGGCCTTTATCCAAGGGAATGAATGAAAAGGATTTATTATGAGAATTAAGAGGAGAGTCTAGAACTCATGGAACTAATGGAAAAGGCGGTGCTTATTAAAATCGAGAAGTGTAGGTAATTAAGATAGCATGATAATTGTCCACCTAATAGACTCCCCTAATGGACGATATGGTGAAAGCACTAAAACAATCAACGTTTTTCTGAATGTTACCCATTGAACTGATCAGTTCAGGAGCTGGCATCTGTGTCTTGAGAAACCAGATGGCCTCAACGCTTTCCCTCCACTACCGTTCTGTATCTTTCAATGTCTTCTCTCAGAGCCCCAGTCCCTGCCAAAGTCTTTTGCTATATGTCTTCTGCCTGTCAATCATCATGTACTTTAAATATATCCACAGCACATATCATGGCAATGGGGCCAGTAGTTGCCAAGATTTTGGACAAACCTTGACTGACTGAGAGATAATCACTTATCTTTTGGATCCAAAGCAGCAAAACCTCACCTGCTGGCAGCAGAAAAAAGTGTTTTAGTGGCACTGAGTAATTTAGAAATTATAATTCTGGATTAATGCATGACATAAAACAGTATTATTATTATTATTATTATTATTATTATTATTATACAATGTAAAGCGTTTTAAACGTTTTAAAATTGTGTTTTAAATGCACATGGCTCAAAAGGCCGCTATGGGATAGCCCCACGCGCAATGTCAAGTGCCTCGAGTGTGGGAAAACAACAACACGCATGCTCAGAGTGCTGATTGCCACACTGCCATATGATTGGCTGTTTGCCAAATAGCCTGCTGTTGTCATTTGCTCGTAGATATGGTTGACCGATGTAGCAATATGATATTCTACAGCACAAATATGAAAGTCTGCCTTGTGAAGAAAAAAATTAAATGAAACACCTCGTTGCCCACCAGTCGCGGGATATTGTTATAAACCAAACCTCACGTAAAAATAATCAGTTTCAACGTGGAGCGGCTCTCCGGGATAAAAGAGGCTAACGTTAACTGCTAGCTAGCTAGCTTGTCAGAGAAGGCCTTTTTTTGCTTCCGGTGTGTGTTATTCGAGGGGATGGTACCTGCCTGTTACAGAACCAACAGACTTTCAGGACCTACGCATCTTTCCGAGGGGTTTACCAAACATGAAAGCAGCAGGACAACGCGGTGAAGTTGGGGAATTGAACAGGAGGCTATAACAAATTGAGGAGAGCAGGTATGTGCCCACCAGTTGGATTATCACCTGTGTTAAACTGTGTGGGGAATGTGAAACTGTGTATAATGTCAAATTGTGTCATCATTTTTTGGTTTTGTATCAGTCCAAAGTAACGTTAGTTGGTGTCCCACCATTTTCACCTTAAACCGCCACTGGGGATATCACAGACTATTGACAATGTATGCAACGGTATGTGGTACTATGCGGTTATGGACAAAAAATATATATATGCAGATATTGACAATACAGTAGCCCATGTTTTGTCTTGTATAGATGTAGAAACTCAATGTGATAATTTATAAAGCACATTAAAATTCAACACACTCATCACTACAGTTTATACCAGGGTTTGCCTTGACTCAGAACGGGGGGCGGACAGTAAGCATGATAG
This sequence comes from Perca flavescens, assembly GCF_004354835.1. Lineage (NCBI taxonomy): Eukaryota > Metazoa > Chordata > Actinopteri > Perciformes > Percidae > Perca > Perca flavescens. The sequence goes on along the minus strand of NC_041346.1, from coordinate 20,770,301 downwards.
GTCCGCGTACAGTAAAGGCCTTATTTGATAGAAATCTATGCATTTTCCTGTTATTTCTGACAATTTGATAAACAAACATTTATTATGCTTCAGTAAATGAAACTCCAATTTAAAAAAAATGGTTAAAAAATGAATATTAATATTTAATCACTACCGTTAAAATCACTGGGAGAGTCTGGTACAGCCTGACTCTGGACGGTAAAACTGAGATTAGCACTCATATTCAAATGTATGTTCTGCTTGTTCAGCCCGTTGTTGAGGATTCTGAGAGGATTTTAATTATTTTTATTCTCAATTTTTTTTTATCATTTTGGTGCTGGTGATTTTCCTTTGGGGCTGGCTAAAACCTCTTTGTGGAGCGCCAAAAAACCCGCTATGCAGGGAAAAAAACCTGTATACATAACGTTATCACTGTAAAAGGATCTGCATTATTCCAGATCATACAGGTAATTCATAATTATCCTTGCTTCAACAATGCAGTCAACTATCATTATTTTATAAAAAGGCAGCAGTGGTTACAGTGTCTATCTTTATATTTTTAACCCTACAACATGGTCCCTCATTTAAAATAGTTCCGGATTAGACCGTAAGATTAACGTATTTATCATGTTGTGAGTTTAAACACAGCTGAGTTGATGGTTAAAGGTCAAACGATGGAGAATTGTCAACACCACACTAGATCATACATGCACTCAAGGTTGGAAGTTAACTTGTTTTGGTATATTCCAAAATCTACCAGCCACTTTTGGCTGGTGAGTAAAGCAAATCTAGCAGCCGCTTGCATATTTTACCAACTTGTAAACCCTGGATGTACTGTGAATGCACTGATGCACTTTATAACTAGGGCTATTTAAGTATGCAGAGCATTTATTGATTTGCTGTTTGTAGCTTGGTATGTTGCAGTGTGCCTGATATTTTAGCATTTAACACTGGGTAGACCGACACAGAAAATATTCAAAATATAACTTATACTGTAACGTTGCACCTTAATAATGAAACCTGAGCCAAACAATAACTTGAATCATTATCAGAGAGAAAATCACCAAAACAAAAAACTTGCGTAACCCTCTGTGTTTAAACTCTTTAACTACATACATTTCTCACCACTGTTGTCTAAGCAATATTTCTCAATTTCTCATGGATTATCATGCTATGTGTTCGAATGCTCACAATATCACACGGCCGAGTCCTGTTTCACTGTGCTGTCAATCACAGAGCACGGAGCCATTATGGCCCCATGTCATTTATCACTAGCTACAGGGGACAAGCAGGCTCATTACTCTGTGTGCTGGTGAGCCCCAGGCTCAGTACCATGCAGCGGCTTCACAGCTGCCCACAGGCTCAGTTAGAGGACCTGATGGATTCCACTCTAATAGCAATGTAGCATCAACCTTGTTTTTCAGATTAATGCTTGTTAAAATCCTGTAATCCTGTCTTGGTTTAGATGAGTGTTCAAATCACACATGCAGGTCATGTTATGCTGGCTATTTCTCTATGTTTGTGTTTATATTGTTGTTACTGGTGGTACTTGAGGAGAGGGCTCACTCTTGTGGCAGTATGAAATGACAAAATATTAATTGATTTAATGTTATTCTGTTAAAATGGTTTCTGTTGTCTGTCAGCTTTTAATTTGACCATACTGTATGGACAAAAGAACAGAGAGGAGATGGAAACAGCCAGAGACAGAAAGACCCAAATATAAAGACAATGTCTTTAAAATTAGACATAGTACTGAAGCCATTGTTACGGATTATATATTTAAAATGACCACACACGCGCACGCGCACACAGACACAGACACAGACACAGAGAGACATCAATGTCTCACATCCGTGGTGATTCCTAACCTTCATCATCAACACCACCTGTTTTTCATTTCAATAGGCTATTCATCAGTTTTGGATGTTCAAAATTTAATTTTTATACAATTGAACAGTCAATGTTTAGGTTTTTCATTTCAATAGGCTATTCATCAGTTTTTGCTGTAGATTCAAATCATTTATCATTTAGCGATTTAACACTCTTAACCATTAATCCATTTTGGCTTATTTATCTTTTTTTTTCTTTGCTTGCTTTTCACACACTCTTAGTTGCCTCAAGGTGTTCTCGTGTTCATAGCTGACTATGTGGACATTTTTAAAATATTTTAATTTTATCAAATGTATTGAGCTGCTGCATAATCTTTCCACTTATATACTCCCTTGTGATCCGAGGATCCCTGGTTGGGAATGGTTAATCTAAATTATTCAGCAACAGTCAGATTTTAACTCTGGGCTCACCTCATGCATATTTGCTCTTATTTGCCATATTAACTTTCAGAATTCATCCATTAAAGGATGGGTTTCACTTAAAATAATTATTAATCAGAGTATCAATGACTCTGAAATGTTACTGATCTGTACTCGCTGTGTAATAAAAAAGAAGAAAAGAATGAAAATACTGTCTAACAGATTAGATAGTGAGCCAGTTATTGGCAGAACTAGTTTCTTCAGCTCAACATAAAGATGCCTTTTACCTCCTTATACCAATCTTATTTAAGAAAGCCCTCCATTTTGCAGTCCATACATGTTACATTTTGCATTAATGAGTGTCATTTCTCACAGATACTGGTATATTTTCATATATTTTTAGGTCAGGTAGGGCTGGAGTGCCAGTAAAGCAATATTATTTATCTCACTGTCATCTGGACTACTGATCGTTACGGTCTGCTCATTTTCTCCAACATGCTGTAACACCATAAATCATTTTGATGACAAAAAAGGATTGGTTTGTTACTGTAATCATTGGACAGTGGTCGAAGAAAGACGAAAGTATTAGATCAGAGCTCGCCTCTCATGTTCAGTGGGCAGCTTAGGGAGAAGTATGTTGTGTAAATGCAGTATCTTTCATCAGCGATGTCAATCAATGATGAGCAATCCATAATAACATGCTGCTAGTTCTAGTCATAGCAAGCCTACTTGAAAATCCAATTGAAAGTTTTACTTATTGAAAATCCTCTTTAGTTTTATTCAAAAGAAATAACCATAAACAGCAGAAAGTGACTCATTTTTTGTTGTTGTTGTTCCTCTCTTCATTCTCTCTAAATGACCACCCTCAATGAATCACCTTTGAGACGGATAACATAACATGAGTCATACAAAATTGCATCTCAAAATTTGAAATTCCGAAGGTTTAAGAAGGCATTGCCATCCTTTGTATACAGTTTGCAAATTTAGGTTTTGAAATCTTCTTCTTCTGTTACGACTGAACACAGTGCTATCAGTACATTGCAGTGTGTGCATGAAGAGATGAAGACGCTGTCTGGTGCTGCACAGTAACCAGCGAGGCATAAAGAGGCTTATATGGATAAAGACACATCAAAACCCCAGTAGGACTGTGCAGCTCTGCCCTGCTGTCACCAGTGGTCACACAGTAATTGTTGTATCTTTTCCTATGCATGTGGGTGAGTGTCCATGGAGATCCGAAACAGATTGGTGTTGATGAAATAAAAGCACAGAACTTCACAGTGACATTTTCCCCCCGAGTCTGGCCTCATTAAAGATGGACTGACTGAGATCTAAAGTTACAAAATAATCCAGACTATATATAAATAGTCCAATAATAAACCTATTTTATTAAAGGAAGAATAATGATGCTACTACTGCTGTGAATAATAACAATAATAATTACACACTTTCAGGCATATAGCAGCAAACTACCCTTATCATGATTTTATTGTTATGTAAATCATGTTCAGGTGTATTTCAGGTAGTGTAGTGCCACCTACTGTATGCAATAGCTGTCTGAACCCACTGACCTGAACGAGAGGAAAGCAGAGATATTAAAAGCCAGATACATACAAAAAGATGTAACTCTGACTGCATTTGAATTGCTTTAGAAGTCATATTGTGAGATTTAAGATGGTCTTGGAGAAGTAGGGGAAGCCTTAAGAGTACATTGCAGACCATTGCTTTCCAAAGGCGTTTAGAAATCGATAAATTAGATGAACATGCTTGTCATTCCTGTATCACTCTGTGTTCTCTGGCTTAGCACCAAATGCATCAACGCAAGCATCAGGGTGATGGAATCTCAAGGAGATTTAGACTGCCAAGAAGAAGAAAAAATCAACAGCTGCTCAGAAAATATTTTCTGTGGCTTTAAATATAGAGCTTAGGTGTCCATCATGCAAATTCAATGCTGCTGTGAACCAAAAATAATCAATATAATTTCAATCAGATTTACACTTTGAAAACTTAAGAAAGCACTTACACATAAACACACACACCTACTACATGTGCATTTTCCTCGTCTAGGATGCAGTTTGATCAGTTTTTTTTCTTTTGGTGGCCCATCCGTTCCAATAATGGCTCACAGGCTCTCACTCCCACTGCATTTGAATGGACTTTGCTTTGAATCATCAGACACTTTGCAGACCGTGGATGAGAGATGACGGTTAGTTAGTCACTCCTTGGGCGTTGGTAGATGTTCCGATCTGAAAGTGGGTGCAGCACCGTATTTCCTCTATACCATTTTTTGTAATTATTTGTTTAAGTCAAAGGTGTCTGAATACGCCACAGAGCATGTAATATGATCACCATGAAAGGGATGTTTGCTAATTTGCATTTGTAGCCCTCTGTTACATTGCAATATGGTTTTGCATTATTCTACTGCTTGAAAGAAAGTTTTGTTTAGTTTCGTTGTAATTTGGCTTGACTGACGAGTAGATATTTTAAATAAAGTCATGTAAACTGACTGTAATTTCTTAATATATTTTCTGTGATTCATACAGGATACAGTAGTTAGTTTGACCCACTACATGATCGTTTTTAGGGAGTGACCCCAGTGACTATGACTAAGCTAATTTCTGTACTTGTGGGGTGATACCCAGATCAACCCTTACCTTAATAAATATTTTCCATTTCCCACCCATCAGTGGTTTCAGGTGTTCTGGTTTCACTAGTGAAAATGTCATTTGGTTATTCTTTGATCCAGGTGTTATGGCTTTACCAGCTTTATTGATAAAATTCCTAGGAATAGTCCTGACTTTTCCCACCTAGACGTTAGCCTCACAGATTGTTGGCTGTACATACTGTACGTGAAGGATGCCTGTGTTTTCATGGCTTTGACACACTTTGCTTTTTGAGGTCAAATGGAAATCTGTCAGTGTCTTACACAAGTTTGACATTTATTTCATGATGCATATACTTTCCTTGTATCATGGTATTACAAACTGTCTGCCTGTACAGAGAAATAGTCACTAGATGGCGCAAAAAGATACTAAAACAGCAGAAATTGTTAGATATCTGAGAAGTGTCACGCCACATATGTAGACTTAACAGGATCTGGCTTGACACAATTGTAATTGTTTGACTTGCACTTAGATTTGATCATTTAACTGACGTTAATCAGAGCAAATAATAATAGTAGGCTAAATGCCACAGCAGAATAATGTTACATTCTGACTGCAAAATTCCTTCATCTGTGGATTTGCCATAAATTGTTAGTTAAAGAAGTTTTGAAAACAGCACAAATAAAGAAGAAAAATAGTCAAGATATAAGAGTGGGGGGATGGTGGAATGAAAGCTTAATATTTCTTCAAGAGATCTCGGGAGAGAGTGAATTGTGCAGCTGTGATATCGGCCTGACACAACAGATTGTTGTTCACAATCACCCTGAGCTTGTTAGCAGTCCGGTCCAGTCCTGGTCATTGAGTCTGCTGTATCTGGCAGGATAAAGAAGTCCATACCTCAACTCGAGCATAGGAGGAAGGCAAATATTATTGATATGTTAAGAAGGAGAAATTATGTGACGATAATGATGATATGAATTCGGTAGAGAGCGAAAAGGGGAAGGCAGCGGAGAAGAAGCTACATGATGAACACTGAAATCCCAAAATCTCATCGGGAGTAAAGATTACAAAAGGTGGAAATCTGCTTGTTTATGACTAAGGTTCTAAACTAGGCAATCACTTGAGTGTCACACCACAAAAACCACAAAGATCAATCCTGCAGGGTTGTTTTGTCTTAATTGCTCTACATTTGGGAAATAAAAATTCAATTCAATGATTAGGCTATCTTTTAATATGCTTGTTTGCCACTCAGGGCAACCCAAATTCTCCAAATGACAGCTCTTACATAACACTACATTTAGTCAAAGCATCAGTAGTGTCACGCCCGCTGAGATGATAGTTGGTAACATGAAAACATCTTTGTATCTAGGTAACTCCTTGATGAGAAGTGAGAGCGTGATTGGGATTTATGATAAAGCTTTGCCACGTAACTATGTTTAGTTCTTCCTCAGTGAGGACTTTCATTGTACATCTGATAAGACTCTTTCAGGGGTCGCATCAGATGTATGGCACATGCTGGTAGCAATTTAGTGCATCTGTTGAAATCCAAACACAAAACTAGAAGAACCTGCAAAACCTTTGGGTGACTCATCTGAAAACCCACCTGGAAAAACAGGGAAACTCAGATTGAAGTGATAAGTTTCACTCCCTAATCTAATGTGTTCTGTCACTCTGAACATGAAAACGCAAAGTACTTTATGATACCAGTTGTTTCGCACTGTGTGTCAATTGGCCTTGACCAACTGCCACTTTGCTCGTTTGAAAGCCATGATGTCTCTCTCTCATGGGTGGGCCAAATTCTCTGGGCGGGCAAAGCAGAGAAAGGGGAGGTAACCTTGCTCCTCATGACCTCATAAGGAGCAAGATTCCAGATCGGCCCATCTGAGCTTTCATTTTCTCAAAAATGCAGAGCAGGATACCCAGAGCTCGGTTTAGACCTATCGCCATTTATAGCCACTGGGGGACCATAGGCAGGCTGGGGGAATGCATATTAATGTTAAAAAACCTCATAGTGAAATTTTCTTGCCATGGGACCTTTTAAAGGGATACTTCACCGATTAGCATTAAGCTTTGTATCAGTAGAAACACGGTAGTATTTTCGAATGACTGCGTTTCCCCTCCCTCAAGTCCCCCCCGAGACTGGCTTTCTCTGTATTGTGGGTCTGGAAAAAAGCCTCAGATGATGCAAAAATCGTCATTTAGCGTCATCGGAGGCATTTTTGCCCAGAGTCTGTGGACTACAGCCAGCTAGTTCTGCATGTTTTCAACCCGCCCATAGGGGGTTGGACTGTCGTCTTTACCCGAAGCGAGCCGAAACGAGTAGAGTGTCAGCCATCTTGGAGCTAAGCTACAACTCTCTCTTTTCAGCAGCAAACTTTTACAACAATTATGTGCATTCAAACTACTGCACATGTGTACCACCGGGATACATTGGTACAGATCGGAGAATATGCAGGAAACTTTATTACAGACGGAATACTCAACACACTACACGAGCTTCGCCTGCTACGGACACCAGCACCTCAGCCTGCGGTCTCGCTCGACGCCGCTAGCCGGTTAAGGGGACATCCAAAGCGGTGAAACACGGAACAAGGGCAGGAGTATGACCTAGGTGGAAAGCTAACGCTAGCCGGCCATCTGTCCCATCCATCCTGCTTGCAAGTGTCTGCTCATTACACAACAAATTGGACTTCATCCAACTTCAATGAAACTCCCATCGCGACTTCAGAGACTGCTGTGTTTTTGTTTTTGTGGAAACATGGCTGAACAACAGTGTACCAGACTCCGCTATCCAGCTACCAGGCCTGCTAGCCTTCCAAGCAGATGCTGCTCTGTCGGGTAAGACTCGTGGAGGTGGGCTGTGTTAACACGTACACGGACTGGTGCAGAAATGGGGTGCTTTTATCCAACAACTGCTAACCGCTGGTGGAGTTTGTGACTGTTAGATGCCAACCATTCTACATTACACGCAAATTCATGGCTGTGTTTATACTCTGTGTTTACAGCCCACCAAGCGCTAATGCTAGTATGCGTTAGCTGAACTTTACGTAGCCTATAATGTGTGTGCATTAAATGTAGCCTGTTTTGTATGTCGTTTTTATATAATGTTGTTTTTATATATTTTAAATGTGTAAGACGTTGTTTCGTGTATATGGTTGAAATGACAATAAAACACATTTGAGTTGATTTGACTCTCTCACTGTCTATTATGTCTGTAACCGGTAGGTGTGGCTTGGGATTGGACTCGTAGGGAAGCGTAGCAAGTACATTCTGGGAGTTGTTGTCTTTCATCCACATGAGCCAAAAATAAATTTTCTGGCTTTTCTCGGTCTAGAAGGCACCAACTTCTAAAATGTTTTCACATTTCTTCTACATAAGTTACCCAATTTAATACATATTCATCTTTCCAGCGGTGAAATATCCCTTTAATGACTTAAGTGATCCTCTGACCTCTAGCGCCACCAGAAGGTTTTCACTTGTTCAGTGAAAAACCTCAACATCTACTACATGGATTGGCAATTTTGTACAGACATTCATTGGGCGCTGACTTTCCTCTAGCGCCACCATCAGATTGACATTTTTGTTTCTGAATGAAAAGACTACTATTGGATGGATTGCAATGAAATTTGGTACGCACATGTCCCCTTAAGGATGCATTATAATCACTGTTGTGATCCTCTGACTTTTCCTCTAGCTCCATCATGATGAGACACTTTGGTAAAGCTAATAAAGTTAAAGTAATACCCCAAAATATGTGTGTATATATATATATATATATATATATATATATATATATATATATATATATATATATATATATATATATATATATATATATATATATATATATATATATATATATATATATATATATATATATATATATATATATATATGGGTAAACCTTTCAGGATGATAAAAGCATTCTGTTCAGTGTCACATAAAGAAAACGCCGCCCTTTTTAGCGATTAACTTACTTAAATTGAAAGGAAAAGAACACAACTTTGTCTCAAATAAGCCTTTGGTAAACAAAGCTCTCCACTAAATGACAGTCTGTGCTACAGCTCAAGAGGCTCCAGCACAATCTGGACGCTCAGTGATTTAATAATCCATATGTAAAACTGTCTGCATGGCCGATAAGAGGACGCAGCTGACTGTCGTGACTGTCAAATGTTTTTCTTTTCTCATTCCACAATAATAGGTTCAAAGGAAAGTCAGGGAGTTTCAGAGGGAAAGAGGACCAGCTTGATGGATGGTTGACTGTACAGTATATACAGCTGGGATCCCATTGCTCTTGTTTGGTAAAGCCCAGCAACTTGGATCAAAAGGACAACCTCAAAGATTTAATTAGTTAAGGATGTCTTCTTCAAAAACATTTCCATTAAAGATGAGAAAAGACAAAGAAATGATGATGATAGAAGGAGTTATCAAGTTTAAGTGATTTGTTTTAGTCCTAGAAAATATTGGGAAATTTCTGAAATCCAAAGCATGTTAAGTTTCCATCGACTTTAGGTATGTGAGGGGAAACACGTTTTTCCTGGGTTGACCAATTGAGTTACCCCCACCTGGAGTTTTGACTGGCTGCCAAGCGATTCACGAGGCATACTCACAAATTTTAACATGACAGTGCATCCAACAGATCGTTTATCTTGATTTCTTGCTGTTTAATCGTCAAGACACTCGTTTACAGTTAGCGTGTCGAGTGAAACTAAGTGAAATCTTAGTTTTTAGGCATGTTTGGCCTATAACCACACACACACACACACACACACACACACACGCACACATACATGCGCACACACACTTGCACACACACATTTTCCTGTGGAATTGGATCTGTGTAGTGCTAGGCCTACGTGGGTCTGTGCCATGGATCTGTGGTTTTCAATACAAATCTCTGGCAGTGAAAGAGGCATTTTCACTTTGGCCTGCTGCTACACAGCATCAGTCACTGTTTCATAACAACATGCTTTCCTTGTTTTCTCAACATTACCCAGCAACAGTGAAACCAGGACCAAGACATATCTAACTCACAATCTGTGTGATGTAAAACCATTAAAAACACTACAGGAGCTGTTATTTAATTTAAACTGTAATTATCTAATTTAAAATTTTAATTGTTCAACATCTCTGAAGTTTTAAATATAAAAACGTAACTCACAATATGTAGAACATCTGCCTTGGCCCCAGACGTATACATTTGCGTCGAAAGATGAGGTGCTACAACCGCTGACACCCAATTCATGATATCATGTAAAATGTGTGTGTGTGCGCCAGTGTTGCTGTTGGAGGGGATCCAGGCTTGCAGATGGCCCTGGTTTGTGTTTGCACTGAACGGCTGCAAGCCTCTTGCCTCCCTAGTGACCATGACACACACACACACACACACACACACACACACACACACACACACACACACACACACACACACACACACACACACACACACACTCTCTCTCTCTCTCTCTCTCTCTCTCTCTCTCTCTCTCTCTCTCTCTCTCTCTCAGGCCGACGTATACTGACTTTTTCAAAGGGGTCAAAACACTTCTTGAAACGTATCTATGTGCTGATTTGATGCTGCAAATGATTCTTTTAAATGACCGGAGTTAATCTCTCTAGACGATTTATGTGATGAGACGTGCAAATTTAAATCTTTATTTCACTTTATATTGCTCATAAACTATAAATTCAATGCACATACCATGTTGGTACGTTGTTTTTATATCTACAATACAAACATAATGTAATCTTTTGTGTCATGGGAAGGCCACAGTGTTGTATCAGTTGTGACGTCTTTCAGGTGTGTCCTTGTCCCTATGGTGTGTGTGTGTGTGACTGTGTGTGTGTGACTGTGTTCTGTTTCTTAAGTATTAATAGAAGGTAACACGTAGAGGTAGGTACAGTAGGTCTACCTGCTCTCACCTGTACACACTCGCTGGCTGGCAGCCACTACTATAGCAACAACAATAACAACACGCCAGGAAAGCCTTTTGGACTTCCTGGGAGATCCTCTGGTATGCTCTAGTCCGGGCCAATGTTTGTCGACTCAGGAATGTTGCCTGGGCGACCGGAGGCCGTGAAGAGGGAAACCCCTTATCTGCTGACGTTGTCGTTCAACCGTTGTCATGGTTCAAAGGCCTTTTAGGTAGAGATGGAAAAAAGAAAAAGACACACACCTTAAAGGTTGGTCTATATACAGTATGTGTGTCACCATGGAGATACTGTTTGGGTGGAGCGTACGCTCCACAGAGCATGAATGGTTGCAAAACTGAGAAAGAGAAAAGAGGAAAAGGGTGTGCCTTGGCTTTGACTCAGAACTGGTAGACTTACACTTTCAAGCAGGAACTCCAAAGACGTAGATTCATGAATGAGCTGAAGACCATAGGCTTGTTTATATTGGTGAAAGACAGGGAGGGTTGGATTTTCAGAATGAGAAATGTGATTGCAACCGTTTTCTCTCTGTTGTGGTGTAAGCGTTGTTTGGTGCTTTGTGAATCTATTTGTTTTTTTAAATGGAAATTTGGTGCATGATGCAGAGAAATGAATTTCTGACTTTTTAGGCATACAGGAAATACATCTGAGAATAGGGTAATCTAGGATGCCATCAAATGGTGGGATATTATATAGACTAGAATAGAACTTTATTGTCATTGTCACTTGTACAACGACATTTTCAAAAGTCGTGCGTCATTCTTAAGATATAACCAAAAGTAGTTAAAAAAGAATAAAAAGATACATAGTATCCAAAAGCAGCATGAACAGGCATTCATACCTACATACATACACAGTAGCATCATCATCCTTACATCCACAGTACCGCAGCAGTAAAATAACACATTCTGCCAGATAAAGACCTATACACTGAGAGCTATATGCTGAACAGAAGAACAGAAGGTGATGAGAAAACGGAAAAGCTTCATGGCTGGGGATCAAAATATGTCAAATGTCTTTATTCACACATGCCAGCTGACAAAACCTGCACAGATGGTGCAGATTGTGTCAGTGCTCTGGTGGCACTTCAGTCAGTCCTGATCATAAGTGTCGGTGTCCTTAGTTAGCTATGTTGGCTCAATAGATCACAAACCCGAAGGTTTTTATTCGCAATGAAAGCAATCCCTTTCAGCTGGTGGAATTCTCAGACATATGCTTATTCGTTCGGCTTGATCTTCTACATCTGAGAAATTTCAGGATAGGAATTTCCAGACGAGTGAACCAAGGTCACATTTATGATCTGAGAAAAGCAAAAAACTAAAAGGAAAAAAAAGCCAAAGTAGCATTGTTAGGCCTCAGATTAGCAACATAACAGTTTGCACTTCAACATGCTCAATCATGCACATGTAATTCAACCCAAAACAATCTTTTTAGTTGTATTTCTCCCACAATACCCCTCAGAGAAGTTTGGTTCTGCCTTTACTAAAATCTCTTTTTTTTTTTGCCCCGAGATCCCTTGTTGACATAGAGGCAGAATAACTGAGGAGTGTGCTTATAAGCTTTAAACGACTGCTCTTTTCTTCGTTGTCTTATAAAATAATAAATCTTTAATGCTTGTGTTTCACCCTGTAACATCATCTTACCTCCTCCTACGTGCCAAATGGAGCATTAGACAGGAATCATACACCACTACGTGTTCATTAAAAAACGCTATCCCGTGCCAGTATTAATAATTTAATGCTCTGTTCTCAAATTGAATCAAATGTTATATCAACTGGAGTCCGTCAGACTCGGTGAGTACATCAGCCTGCAGTCTTTTCCTTGAGAGGAAAAGGACAAGAAGTGCTCGTATTTATTGTTTGGCTACAACTGCTGTGTTCCATTTTCATTGTTGAAACGAGCATATTTCTGCTATCAGTGCATCAAAAATGAAACTAAAACTAAAGTAACGTCTGTGTGATCCATCAATTTTTGAAGGATCTCTAGAAAGAACTTAGTTTTGTTGTTGCACTGACTAAAAGCCAAAACCCTGCACCAACCTCAAACACTGCACCGACAGGCAGAGCAGCAGATCAACACAGCTGCAGGGTTGAAATATTTTGCAGAGTGTGAACTGTGAGTCATCTAGCTCAGATCATTATTTTTTTATTTTTTTTTATTGATGTGCTCTTTGATTTGCATGCAGCAATTATGATGGTTTAACTGCCTTTTTTGATTTATTTTTACGATTGTAATAATATTTGTAAAACACACACTGATGTTTTCTGTATTGTTTCCCTAAAGAGATGTGTAAACATTTATTTATGAATCCTTAGTGATGATAAATCTAAGCCAAGCTAAACCATTGATCAATATTACACCATGTCTTCCTATGGAGTCCTCAGGAAGATACCCTGTTGGACATCCAACAACATCAAGTGACCTTTCCTTTGATAAACAACATTTAAGGATGCAAATACACTTAATCAATTTGGATAATGTTAATATATGCGTTAAAATATTGATTAGGGATGATCTACCTCCTATGAGGAGAAGCTCGTTAAAAAACATAATCCCCTGAGCATCCAGCCAGCAGAAAAAGATCAGATGGGGGTGTTTATGCTGAGGTTGACCTGCTGAATTAAAGATCAACAAAAATCAAATGTACCCTTAAATGAGCATCAATGATTTATGCCTAAATCCTACTTTCGAAAACAGTATTTGTTTAATATATTTATTTTCAAGTGGACATGTCATGTCTCAGAGGTGTAGGTATTTCACAACTGAAAATGTTAAGCATTTCCTTCCATAATTTTTTTTTTTTTAAACCCAACAACTCATACCACCCGATGTGCAGATAAAAACTGAAAAGTCTTTATTAAGCACTGAGGAGGATTTGAACAGCTCCTTGATGACCGCAGTAAACAGTGTGCTCCCTGGATAGTAATGTCCTGAACAATGTTTTAGTGCTCGTTTAGCTGAAGGGGAAACGCAGCACATCGTGATCTTGCCTGTAGTGCAACATGAATGGCATTGTGTGCTGTAAAATTTGCGTTACGATTTATTTAGAGGGAATAACAGGTTTAGCTGGTCCTCAAAGCAGCAATACACAATGAAACCTGGGAACACGTGTGTAAATCATTTTCAATAACCGCGCCCTTGTATGCATCCGTTCTATAAAGAAACAAAGCAACACACACGCAATTTTGTGTGTGTGCGTGCGCAGAAGGTGTTTCATTTTCCATGATGACAGTGAGAATCCTGTAGTGCACCTCTGAGGACAAACCTGTTCTAATGTTTATATCTGTGAAACTGTAACGATGACAGTCACTACATGACAAGATCAATACCACTTTAATGTCTAAGGTGCGTTAAGTATGTACAGTATGGAGTGCCAGGGGGCGATTAGCTTAGCTTAGCTTAGCATAAAGGCTGTAAGCAGGGGGAAACGGCTCTCTCCAAAGTTCAAAAATACACCTACCAGCACATCTAAAGGTCACTAGTTAACATATCTTGTTTATAATCTTTACACAAACAGAAATGTAAATATGAAAAGTTGTGGTTTTACAGGGGAAATTCTCACTGTAATAATTTGGGTGCAATGACTTACTACGTCGTACTGTCAAACAATAGTAACAGCGTGTAACTTTCACTAAAACCACAAATTGTTTTCACATTAATGTGTACAAATTAAATAAACAAGATACAAATTAGTCAGCTTTAGGTACTGGTAGGTGGATTTTAAAATGTGGACCAAGCCAGGCTACAGTAGCCGTTTCCCCCTGCTGCCAGTCTCTATGCTAAGTTAAGATAATATCCTCCTAGCTTTTGCTCAATAGGTGCAAAGTGTTTTCCCCCATTCTGTATTCCTATTTCAATTTTTTCTTTAAACAATATTAGATTAGATCAGATTCAACTTTATTGTCATTGTGCAGAGTACAAGTACAAAGATAACGAAATGCAGTTTGCATCCAACCAGAAGTGCAAAAAAGCAGAAAAGTTCAATGTGATATTCAAGTATAGACAGGTGGGGCATAGGCAGGACAAGAAATATATTACATTGTTATAAGAGCAGAATAAATATGTAATATGAACATTGGATGAACAACATGTACAGATATGTGCAATGTAGTATCAGTGACGTTATAATAGTAGTAAGAATAATATAGATATATGCAGTGTATTAGCAGAATATATAATAAGAAAAACAGAATAAATATGGATATTCTGTATGAACCATATAGACAGATACAGTATGTACAGCTATGTGCAGTGTGGTAAGATTATAAGAGTAGTAAAAATAAGTATCAGGATGAATAGTATGAAGAGCAGTAGAATATGGCTATGTATAGGTGTAATTACAGTATGTACATTTATAAATAAATAAATAGAACAGTATGGAAGGGATAGGGTAGTGCAAATTGTCCGGGGGTTGCGGGGGGCTTAGTAGGTTAATGGTCACCGTGATGCAGAGTTATAGTTCAGTAGGGTGACAGCCGCAGGGAAGAAGCTTCCTCTGAACCTGCTGGTTCGGGTGCAGAGAGACCTGAAACGCCTGGGGTGGGGTCTGTGGTTGGGGTGGGAACAGTCTGTCATGATGCTGCGCGCCTTACACAAGCATCGCGTGCCCTGGATGGCCTCGATGGAGGGGAGTGAGGAACCGGTGACGCGTTGGGCAGTTTTCACCACCCTCTGCAGTGGTTTCCGGTCATGGGCAGAGCAGTTGCCATACCAAATTGTGACACAGTTTGTGAGGATGCTCTCGATGGTGCAGCGGTAGAAGTTCACCAGGATCTGAGGAGACAGGTGGACCTTCTTGAGTCTCCTCAGAAAGAAGAGACGCTGGTGAGCCTTCTTGATCAGGCTTGTTGTCAGTGCACCACAATGATAGATGCTGGACCTCTTCCCTGTAGGCCGTCTCATCGTTGTTGCTGATGAGACCAATCACCGTAGTGTCGTCTACAAACTTGACAATGGTGTTAGAGCCATGTACAGGTGTGCAGTCGTAGCTGAAGAGGGTAGGTGAAGAGGGAGTAAAGGAGAGGGCTCAGCACACATTCCTGTTGTACAGGGTGATGGTTGAGGAGGTGTGATTATCTAACCTAAAGGCCCAGAGGGTGGGCCAGGTAGTAAGCAGGTCTTGAGATGGGCCAGGACCAGCCTCTCGAAGCACTTTATAATGATGGGGGTGAGTGCAACTGGACGGAAGTCATTAAGGCTTGTTGCAGTGGAGTGTTTTGGCACCGGCACGATGGAGGTGGTTTTTAGCACGCGGGGACAGCTGTTTGGGCTAGTGACAGATTTAATATGTCAGTCCAAACCTCAGTCAGCTGTACAGCAGTACGCGTCCGGGGATACCATCAGGACCAACAGCCTTGCGTGCATTAATCCTGCTCAGTGCCACACACACATCGGTGGTGGAGAGTGTGAGGGGCTGGTGATCTGCAGAGGCCACAGTCTTGATGGCCACCTCCTTGTTTTCCTTATAAAAGCGGCCATAGAAGTGGTTCAGCTTATCAGGCAAGGAGGTTTCGGTGACAGGGGGGGTGGAGTTAGTAGCTTTGTAGTCTGTGATGGACTGGATGCCTTACCACATGCGTTGGGGGTCAGAGTTGTTCTTAATGTGATCCTCAATCCTTACCTTGTGGTTGTGCTTGGCCTTTTTGATGCCCCTATTCAGTTTAGCCCTGGATGAGCTATAGGCTTGAGCATCACCTGATCTGAATGCAAGGTCTCGTGCTTTCAGCAGGAGTCTGACCTCACTGTTCATCCATGGCTTCTGATTAGGGAAAGTGGTAATCCGTTTGAGGGTGGTGATGACACTGTTGATGTTCAAGTTGATACGGTCCAGAACGGACGAGGCATATGAATCCGTGTCGGTGTGGGAGTCGTGGGTGGCCTGAGTTGTGAACACTCTCCAGTCAGTGTTTCCAAAATGCTGCTGAAGTGCTGAGTCAGCTCCCTCTGGCCACACTTTGACTGTCCTTACTGTTGGTTTCACACGTTTGATGAGTGCTGAATACTTGGGCAGTAGAAACAAGGGCAGTAGAAACAAAGAGAGTTGATCTTAGTGTCCTAGATGGGGGAGGGGAGCAGCTTTGTAGGCTATGTATCAGCCACATTTGTGTAGACTTGGTCTAAAATCTTTTCTCCTCTTGTGGGACATGATACATTTTGATGGAATTTAGGCAGTACAGTCTTTAAATTTGAGTGGTTGAAGTCACCCGCGACTATGTAGTCTGCCTCGGGATGCAGAGTTTGTTGTTTACTAATAGCAGAATGCAGTTCTTTCATGGCAATCTTAGCATTAGCATCCGGAGGTATGTAGGCTGCTGTTACTACAGTTGATGTAAACTCTCTGGGCAAATAGAAAGGTCTACACTTAACCACTTATCCTCATGTTACCTATAAAAACACATGACTCTATCAGATAATGTAACAATCATATGTGAAGGCCATTCGTTTTAGTATTTTTTCTTTTTAGAGATGTTTAGTTCATTATTTTGGCATTGTGGGCGACTCTAAACACTACAATTACCCATTAGCCGCCGCTGCTGTTGGATGTTTCTTGGGCTGTGTAGTTTACTTCCCCCACCCAAAGTTTTTATGTTTTACATGTTAGTCGATCTCTTAATGTTATTCGGGAAGAAAGTGAATAAGCATATTTCCCAAAAATGTCTTATGTTCCATATAAAGGAGTACTTCCCATAATGCAACTGGATAGCATATTTTGTTAAACCCTCTCTGCCTGGTAAACACCCACCTTCAAGCTCCCAGTTTGTGCACTTTTAGTTTAAAATGTGTAGTCACCAAGCTGAGACATCCGGGTGATGTCACTTGACTTAACAGAAGACATTACACAAGTGTTTTCACAGGCTTAGTAGTATTCTCCATGACAAGTTGGTTGACTTTGACATGTAAAATAAAGGACTGCCCTTTTAACATAGACTTAGACTAAATTGCAGCTTCACTTGACCTAACTTTGCCTCTATAATGACCCCACTCATGTTGTCTCTGTGTTACTGACTGAGCTAACATTATAGTGGATGCTCTGCTGGCCTCAGGTCACAGATGGCTGACAATTAAATGGCTGACAATTAAAACTCTCATTGTGTTTCCTACAGTTTTTGTACAGTACACCCCCCCCCTCCCCCCTTGTCCTTTCTATCCCGGTTTCCCAGCCGCCTTCTACCCCCTTAATCAAAGCATAGTAAGATTTAGAGAGGAGGTAAACACTCTGGTTTTATGATTGGGCCCCTTCTTACAGCGTGGCCTGTGTAATTGGAAAGCCCTCTGTGACTATTTTAAGACACTAGTGGGAACAGACTCCCATATGTGTGCTATGACTGGGAATGGGGCTCTTTCTTTTTCTCTTGCGTTCCCTGATTGCTAAACAAGTATGGTGTCTTCAGCTTGTTGTCTTCTATGTTTACCGTATTGTACTGAAAATACAGAAAATCAAACAAAAGCTTAAAAGAAATATCTGCTGTCTCACCAGGGCAGTGATCTGTCACTTGTGACAAAAAAAATAGGAATTTCACAATTGAGAAAGAGGGGGGGGCGAAGATGTATTGTCACAACTGGCTGTGTTTTTGAGCAGGTTTTTTACTCAGACCATGTGTTCTTCACACCGCTCTACAATCCCTGACCACGCCAACATCCCGCAAACCAAAATTAACGTTGTTTCACTGTGAGTAAAATGTTTAAACAAACAAAATATCAGCAGTCAGCGTCTTCTCTCTTGCCCTGAGTCGGCCATAATAGACTCTTTGTTCAGCTAAAATTATAAACTCTTATTTTGGATGTTGTATGCATGTGTCAACTGCTGCCTTGTGCGTCATGATAATATGCTTTGTACCTAAGATCTTAAGTTAGAACTTCTGTAAAGAGAGAAACTTGTTCTCAAATATGGTAACACACTATCATCACACTGACAAATATGAGCATAGACTCCTACAAAAAAGTGAGGACATCCTTTACCAAAACTCATTACATTGCCAAATTACCCATCAACAAGGTGAAGTGAGGCAGTCTAACCGCATGTAGCGACAGATTTATGGCCCACACGAGCTTCCTAACCTGAAGTCATTACTTATAATAAAATAATAATAAATAATAAAGGTGGGGAAATCCGATTCTAGCTATAGCATGAGGTGGCAAAGTTGAGACATACATATTTCCATGTCACTGAAAATAGAACTGACATCACTTGTCTGTCTTAAACACTGTGAATCACAGACAGGAAGCACCTGCCAGTAAATTACTAAACTTTCCTCAATTTCAAAATAAATAAATACTGTTAAGTCAAAAAATCTAAAGCCATGCTAGTGGCTCTGGGCCATCAAAATCATTACAATTGAACCTAAGGGGAACATAAATGTGTGTACAATATTTGCCTTTGAGATGTAGTGAAGTAGAAGTATAAAATTGCAGAAAATGGAAATACTCAAGTAAAGTACAAGTACAAAATGTGTGCTTAAGTACAGTTTAAATGAGCTAGAATAAATGTACTTAGTTACATTCCATCTCTCACTTTTAAATGATGCTGTAGTCGGTTGAGAGAAAAACTAAGAACTCTATATCTTCACTAGAAAATGCACAGTCACATGTAAAAAAAACAACCTCTATGGTACTTGTGGTAAAAAGATCTTTTTTATATATAGAAATATAGTCCCATAATGCCATTTAAGTAACAAGAAGGCACGGCCCCCCAACTCCAACAAATAGGCCTATTACCACATGAAAGACATGCTCTGCTCTAATTCCATTTGCCATTATAGCCCGACATGCCTTAAGTCCCAGCTTTACAGGGCGTACCTCTTTATACAGAGGCTGTGTTTATCAGTGTTTCACCATACTGGCATATGATAATGTTTGATAACCAGGAAAAACAATGAATTAAATGCAATCAAATTTAACATTAGTAGACCCAAAAAGTTTATTTGTCTACAAACGTCTGTAAAACACATGCCGGGACACCTTAAACTGCAAACAAGGTTGATGACTCTTTCTATCATGAATTTGTAATCCATGGACTTTTTATATTTGAAAAACTTTCCTTTGAGCCCAGAAAAGCGATTTTCTGCACATATTCAGTGTGCTGCACATCACCGAAGTAAATCCAGAAGTTAAGAAACCCTTTTGGCGTATGCGCCAGGCGGGCAACTCCATTGAACTGAATAGGCCCCATTTTGGGATCCGGTATCCAGTTATTGTTATTATACATCCATGGCTCGGTCACACCTGCAATTTTCAAAAATTTGGACTAAAATCTGCTCGTGGAGGCAAGATAAAAGTGATTCATGTAGAGTTTGAATTTTGGGAACTTTGATATGAGAATTCATGTCGTGACCACTTGCAAACTGTCTAGGCAGTGTTGACATTTTGAGGGAACTGAGAGAAGTGAATCCTTGCAAATTGTGAAGTAAACAAGGGAATCTTTCCCACCTCTTCCATCCTTCCCAAATGTGAACGCAGCATTACAGTAACTATGAAGCTAGAGCCAGGAGGTGGTTAGCTTAACTTAGCATAAAGACTGAAAACAGGAAACTGTTTGAGCTTTAGAGGCGTTTGCATTTCGGAGAGAGCCACACTAGCTGTTCTCCCCTGTTTTCAGTCATTATGCTTAGTAAAGTTAACCACTTTCCAGCTCCTATGCACAGATATGAGATATCTTTTTATCTAACTCTTGGCATGTCAGACTAGTTTTAACAATGACCAAACTTGGTCATTGGTTCATAGTATCTTATCAAAACTATCCAGTATTTAAAATGAATAAAACAGCAGCAAACAGGCATCTTAAATGTGCCAGTGAGAGCCGTGCAAAGGAGCTCTGCAACGAGACACAGCAAGTGTGTTTCCAGATTTCAAAGTTAGCCACAATCATTACATTTGATTCCAGAAAAAGATCAAAGAGAGAAGGGAACCCGCACACTGTAGGAAAAGCTCCTCACTAGAGGTCTGCAAAAATAGATGCTTTTTTAAATTTCAACCATGCTCAAAACTCAGTGCACATTTCCATCAATGAATTCTCCACAGTGCACTATAGGATATACAATGAAACATATTGGGATGAAGAGATGTTGCCACATTTTTAACATTCAATAAATGACAAGCAAAATTAGAGAATGACTGGTTTTATGGGTGTCCGCTGTGGCAACAACCAGCATCGCCACACTGTCTCTACACAATGAAACAATAAAACCCAGTGGCATTAAGTTACTTGACAGAGGTTCTGGTCACATTCATTGTTACAAACATAGATACACTACATTTCCAAAGAAGGAAGGACCTGTGTTAATGTAGCTTGTGCAGCCATTCAAATGAGCATCTGAGCCTCTGGATGGCCTATTAGATGACCCTTCAGATAATGTATACACTATACAACTACTGTATGTATATTGTGAATAAAATGTCACTTTTATTTCCTGCTGTCTGATTTTAACTTTGAACTTGCCTCTTCCATTTTAAAAGGCAAGAACGCTTTACAACTTTGTGGAAAGTCTTTAAAAGAGGCAGTCATTTTTCATTTTAAGTGCTCATTTTCAGGTTCATAATTGTATTTAGATGTTATATCAGAATAGGTTTACATGGTTTAGTTTTCAAAAAACAACATATTTTTGTTGTACTGCACATTGCTGCAGCTCCTCTTTTCACCCTGTGTGTTGAGCTCTCCGTTTTAGCTACAGAGTGAGGCATCTCACTTCTATTCTATTCCATCTTTGTTGGGAGTCGCACATGCACAGTAGCTAGGTAAGGACAACAAGCAGAGTATGACGGCGTGCCATGCTAGCAGCTAGGCGAGCATTATATCATGTGTTACAAAGTGACGCACGTCACAGAAGTAAAGGCTGGACTACAACAGAGCTGTTTGGAGCAGTTTGTGAACAGTTTTCTGTTGGAGATGGTAAATCCCTTTGGGTGGACTTTGGGCTTTTTCACTTTGTAAACCGATTACATGCACAAAAAAGATATATAACACAATAAAGGAAAGGGGGAAAAGCCAAAAAGCATAATATGAGCACTTTAAATAGCCAAGATTGTAAAAGAAGTGGTTTCCAGATACATGTGGAACATGTTAGCTTTGTTAAAGGACTGTATAAATTGTTTTTATGTTTTTTAACTTATTTGATTTTTTTCCCCGAGAGTTAGTTTGACGTTAGCCAAGAAATAGTCTGGCACAATTGGGTTTTCGTTTGGATTAAACAAACGAGATACAGTCTAACATGTTTATCAGTGAGCTTTAGAGGTGCTGGTAGGTAGATTTTTTCCACCTTTGGACAGAACCAGGCTAGCGATTCCCCCCCAGCTTCCAGCCCTCATGCTGACCTAAACTAATTGGCTGCTAGCTTTGGCTACATTTTTACTGTAGAAAAGAAGTAATGGGTGGAGTAGTATCAGCCTTCTTATCTAACTATGCAAAAATAGGAAAATAAAATGTTTTCCCTAAATGTTGAAGTATTTCTTCAAGTTGTTCTGCTTAAGGTGAGTGCAAAAACAAAATGGTGCCTTTTAAACAAATAATGCAAGCAGGCACTCACTCTTTCCCACAGGCACTCAGCAAGAATTACTGTTGAAGAGTATACCATGATTCCTAACTCTACTGGCTCTTCATTATAGTTAGTTTAAATTAACTGCCACTTCAATAACAATAAAGCAACAGTAGGCAAGCTAATGAAACACTGAGCTGTTTCCAGCGTGCGAGTCTGACCCAGACTTAACTCACACCCACCAGCATACTTTCCCCTTACATCAGCAAACAAAAAAACTGCAAAGCTTTTTATTATTCATAAAACAAGATAATATAAGCTGTCACTGGCATTGCAGACAACATTGTGGAGGGTTTTTTAAACTGTGCATTACGCTCTCATAAAATCTCCACTTTTTATTCAATACAGCATGTCTAGACTATATTTTTATTATCATTATTGCCAGTAGCTAATTAGGATTTTATTGTGCAACTCAATTGGGGTTTTGGTGTGCCTTTGTTTTTCTAAGTTTTTGTCATTCCTTGTGTCTCTGGGGAAATGTCAGTGGACCAGCTACTCAGCCACCCACTCAGATTCAGAGCTGATGGATGAACCACAAGGAACCGGAGACCGTCTGCATGTCTCCTCGAGCGTCACACTGAAATAGAAAAATAAGAACTGTGCTGTGTATCAGACACACTGAAAAGAAACTCTGCAGCCAAGATGTTTACCAGCTGATTTGATAAGACAATGTCACATTTAAAATAGAAAACTTTTAAAACACACAGGCCTACGCATTGTAGATTATACCTACTGTGTTTAATGTACCTTGCTTGCAGTCGGTTGTTTCTCAGGCCTACAAAAACTTCAGTGGGCAAAGCAAGGGAAACAGCCAGGACAGGTTGCCAGTTCGTCACAGAGCTAACCCCCAGTCAATGCTGCAATTATGTTTGCTCCTTAAAGTATTTGGCAACACAAATGAATAACATACATATATTAAGAAGAAGAGGAGGCTGCACCTTAACATTTAACCAATGGAATGTATTTGCAAGTTAGTGTCTCCAGAGATCCATTTCTGTGGACTGTGGGAGGAAACTCAGGCAAACAGGGAACCAGGGCTTTGATTCATTGAGCCCTTTAATTGTCTGCCCCTTTACACTGTATACTTGTGTGTATGTAATACTGTTCTACTGTTAATTCGATATGGTTTTAGCCATGCTGGCAGCTCTATGGATGGTCGGTTCGTTGGTCGATCATTTGGTCTACCACAAAGTCCAGGCTGAAAAAAAAAAAACTAAAGCATGATTTGTTATGAAATTTGGTATACATGATCCCCAGAAGATGAATCCTACTGACTTTGGTGATCCCCTGACTTTTCCTTTTTGGCACCATGAGGTTGACATTTGTGGTTTTGAGTGAAATATTTGACTGAAAAACTATGGGATGGATGATGAAATTTGGTACATACATTCATGTCACCCTCAGGATGAATTATAATAACTTGATTATTATGATCATTATGTGATTCTGACTTTTCATCTTGCCTCATCATCAACTCACATTTTTAATAAAAAAATTTAAAATAACCCATTACTGTATTTTACCACACTCAGTTGACGTCTCATATAACATGTATTTTGTGGATAATTAAAACCTGCTAATGGTAGCACCTATCCTCTCTATTGTAGCTAATGTTCTTCCCCTGTAGTGATAGATGAGTAAATGGAGCAGATTTCTGCTTGAGCAGCAAAGTGCATGAAAGACAATAATTTAATGTTTTTTAATGAATTGAGCTTTATGTTGCTTAGTGTAAGTATCCAAAATCCTGAGCTGAAATAGTTCCTATGATATATGAACCATTAAAACAGAGTACAGTAAAGCAGAAAGGGCCTTTTCTGCTAATCTGCACTGACATTTACCTACTAATGCATTTCCAAAGAAAAAAAGTAAAATGCAGCAAAATTCTGTGAGAAAGGACCATCAATCAGAAATGTATTCAATGATTTCCAATGTGCACTGAAACCTTGATTTATGAGCTCATGCACTTGAATGTAGGTCTGCATATTATGACACCACTCTGTGATTGACAGATTGTGTGTGTGTGTGTGTGTGTGGGGGGGGGGCTGAAGGAGGGTGGAAGCTGTGGAGAAAATATGAATGAGACATATACAAAGAAATGGAGGAAAAACTGAAACTGAAAGCAGCCCACAAACTATATAGAGGGCAGATGTGGTGCTGGTCCTTTTAATAGAGGTGGTTGTTGGTGTCAGGTTACCCCCTCTTATAACAGCTCTTTATTTACCCCCTCAGACCTCACATTTACACTGCAATTACACCTAAGGACGTCATCAACTCGCTCTCCACTCCACAGCTGTCAGTGGTGGCACCCAAAGGAGAGAGTTGGACAGGGGGTGGGGGCTTCCTCGAGATTCAAGGATTTCATCGAGGCTGTTTGTGTCTCAATGACTAAGACATAAACAACAGGTGTTACATATGGGATGCCGGGGGCGATAATCTAAAAAGGGATTAGCTAAAATAGCATACAGTAGATTGGGTGACACAACAAGAAACCTGAAGCATTGTTTGGTGTTTGGGATGGCTGTAATGCCTAGCTGACCCTCTGGCATACACACACAGGCTGCTTGTGTGTACTTTTTATATGTCTTGTCTGTTCGTTTATGTGTCTTGTTTCTTTCTTCTGGGAGATGAAGTCCATGCATGTTATGTCATAGATTGGTAGCTTGTTTTAACAAGAGCTGCTTGCTTTGGAGGTAGAGCTCTGAAGCAGACTTGGAGAACCTGCTCAGGGAGAATGGACAAAGTTTGAAAGTACCTAGTTTACCTTGTCTTAATCAGACTCTTTAATTTTCCCAGCCACGCCTTACCACCTCCACAAACTGGAGGAAAACCCTATAGTACCAGCACAAGTATGGGCCTACTGTTCCATAGCAAATTACCTGATTGAATGCTCTAACGTGCACTTGAATAAAACCTAAAACGAATAAGAAATGGATGTACCAACAGAATCCACATATGCATTTCAAAATTAATTTACATTACGTCGATGTAAGTTACTGTGTTGTCACTGATGAATAAATGAATAAAGTAGAACTGAACTTAAAATGCCTAAATATGGACTAAATATTTTGAAATATATTTACTAGGAGGAGAGGTTAAACCCTTAGAGCCTTGGTAGAGAGACATTCCTGATCTCGTCGAGCACTTGCAGAGTAGTCTTGGAAATGATTTCTGCCTTTCATTTTAGGCTCTTTCTCTACTTTTTTCTCGTACGCACGCACGCACGCACCCATGCACGCACGCACGCACACACGCACACAGCCGTGCAGCTGCTTGCCAAGCAGTAATCTGATGGGCAGAGCTGTACCCAGATGGTTTGATTCATATTCCTGCTGTTCGTTGCTGATGTTAAACAGGTGCTACCTGACCTTCATTCCACTGCTGCTCTGCCCTCCATATTTCCTCTGCCTCTTCCCAGTCCTGCTATTTTTACTGACCGTGGTTTTAACAATGAAGTGCTGTAATTACTGTATGGAAAATTGACTTTTGTGACATACTGACGCCTTTTTATTTTGCCAATATTTTAATCAGAAGCCAATCACTGTTTTGTATAAACTCGGCCGGAAGCCACCCTCTCCCAGACTGCATTGTGGTGCCTACAGTTATTATGTTCTGTTAATGAGAGCTTCTTTCCACGGTAGTAAACAGAACAGTTTTGTATGTGCCATTGTAGCTGCTAATGTTGATATACCGTGGGCAATACTTAACTTAGCTGGATTGCTGGGCACAGGCATATTGAGGCGTTTGCCCATTTTGCCTAATGATCCATGGTGTGATGATTGTTTGTCTTTTTCTCTAAGGGAAACCATTGATTAGGCAAATATTTTTACTGGAAACAAATCTGATTAAAATTCAAAGACCATGCATTTCAGACTTATTTGTTTTCTTTAATTTCCCAACTGTTTTGCCTAAGTTCTGCATTTTCTTTAGGCGGTACAAGTTAACATGTAGCCTTATCTAACCGATATGATTCAAAGCAGCTAGGCACTATAAAAAGCCTCCTCATTTAATTACTGGGCTTGCGGGAAAGCTGATACCCTCTATTTATTTGGCCAAACATTACAGTTCCGGTTGGGACAGATGAAACACACTCCTGCCATCAGTCCCCTCTTTGGTGATGTTCTGCAAAGTGTTTAATTATGTCAGAAATTTATGTTCTGAGAAAGTTGATCATTCAAATTAAGTTTGTTTCCCAGGCCTGAGAAAACATCCATGTACAACCTTCCTCACTGCACATGCAAACTGATTTAAATACGCCTCTGGTGTTTCCCTCATGTGAGTACAGAGGAAATCACGTGGGAATGAACTGCCAGCTAACTTTATAAAGAGTTTTTCAAAATGTTTAGGTCATCAAAGGTTTTAAAAGTCCTTCCTGTTTAATTCATAGAGAGTCCCAATAACCTAAAACCTAAAAGCCGGTGGCCGGGTTGGCTCAGTGGGTAGAGCAGGCGCACATATACTGAGAGGCTTATGTCTCGACGCAGAGGTCCAGGGTTAGAGTCCGACCTGAGACAATTTCCTGCATGTCTCCCCCCTCTCTCACCTAGCTGTCCTATCGATTAAAGGCGGAAAAGCCACTAAAATAATCTTAAAAATAACCTAAAAGCCGTTAATCCCACCTCAGGGCCTAAAACAGCCCTTAGTTATCTTTCTTTCTGCTGAATGGGGAGATGAACAAAGAGAAGAGCGTAAGGTGGTAACCCAAGCTTTGGGCCTGTGTCGCTGGATAGCGTGCTGACTGTGAGAGGCCTAGATTGCATCCTGTGTTCCCCGTGGCTTGGAGAAAAGAATCAGTTTTCCTTGGTGGTGTCCGATGTCGTTACCTATGTATCCTATTGGATGAAAGCTGCGTGCTATTATGGTACTACAGCAAAATCTACATGACTCCATAAAATGGATAATTTATAGCAACCTGTAACGTAAACTCTGAGAGTCATGGAATTTATTTTGCAAGCACATAGAGACTAAGAAAGTTGAAATGTTGTAACTTAAAAAATACATCTTTATTACCATTTTTCTATGAGTTGCCTGCTTTTTTGGAGCACTTGGCGATCATGCTGCCAGTCATCCTATACTTGTCTCTGGGAAGGCCAGGATAAAGTGACCAGAGAGGATGTTCTGGGATAAAGTGACACAAAGCAGCAGGTGTGGGAAAAAATGGCTCAGTCTATTCTGCCCAAACTCTGGCTTTTCCCAAGGTAATCATCAATAGCTTAGATTTCCAACTTGTGTGTGCATTGACATTGTATGTGTGTGTGAGAGTGAGAGAGCGAGAGGGAAGAAAAAGAAAAGGGTGGGAGTTAAATGTTGCAGGATATGGGTACGGGGTGAGAAGCATGCACAAGTGTTACACCACTGACACATTAAGGTTAACTTCCTGAAAGGTAACCGAAGACGTCGTTATGCTGGATCTGCCATTGTTGTTGTTGTTAGCTCCTTAACAAGCAGCGCCCTGTCTGGGCCAGCCGTTACAAGGGGTTTGAATGTAGGTGCCAGGTTTGCTAAAAAAAGATATCTCTGATTCTGCTGCATGATTTTGATCCTGTCCATACTGCCAGTCTGACAAAGTGTTCACAGGTCGTGCGCTTGCAACTTATGATGACTTACAAAGATACATAACAGCTACAAGTGTATGCACTATACAGGATTTACCCTATTATACTTTATCGACAGGAATAGATAGGTCAAACTGCCAGCCACCAAAAGTCTATAAACAAAGCATCCGGCTGTCTTTGAGATTTCACATGAACAACGGTTAAAGTTACTCATTTTGTAATTCGAACACTGGTCTGGCAATGTTAAAGGAGTGCAATGCTAAATTATCGGAATACACTTTTAAAGGAGTAGTTTGCCAGTTTGGGAAATACACTATACGCTTTTTCGTTTTCTTGCCAGTAGACTAGTATGACGCTACTCTAGCCCTTGATAAGGAGGGTGTTATGCTAAGCTAATTTAACCGTCTCCTGGCTGTAGCTTGATATTTAACAGATATGAGAGTGGTATGGCTCTGACTTATCTTCTCTTAAAGGGGAAACAAAAGGAGGAAACTGTATTTCAAGGGATTATATAAACCCCTTTCTTGTATTTACAGTACTCCTCCTTAGCTATTACAGAGGTAGTCAGGTATAGCTGCTTTAAGACAGACAAAGCATAACACAGATAAAATGTAAATATGTGGAAGCCTGTATGCTGTAGAAGTAGTCTGACAGTCATTATTTGGCTCATATTTCACTTAATGTAGCTCTCTTTGCAGTATATTAGCAGCTTGTGGTTTGAGGATACATACGTTCATGAGCCTTTGAAGGGCAGAAACATTCTTTTTGCTGATGTGTGTGTGGCTGTTTGGTTCAGCTTGTACCCCCTCTGGCCTGTAATTAGTAGAAATCTGGTAAAGTCCTCACTACAAAACACAGGGTGGCTCATTCGCTGTGAGAAATCTGCTCGCGTTACTCACACTGCTAATGAACCGTACCTTGTATCTGTATAAGAAGTAGAAGCGGAGTAGAACATGTCAAGCCTAAAACAGACAGATGACTTGTCTTACACAAGGTTAAACTTAAACCTTGATAATGCATAGCAGCCTCATCTTCAGCCCACAGCAATACATGCTGAAGACACTCCAGAGAGAAAAGCAAATATGCTTACTCAGTTTCCCTGGATTCCCTCTGAAGTGTTCCTCGCTGTTTGCTGCCAAACGCACAGCATGATTTTGTCATAATTTCTTATCCTTGTTTTCCCCTCCTTCGTTTTTTTTCCTCACTTTATGGCAGACTGAAACCCTGGTTGCTGTGATATGCTGTTTTGTTTATGTGTCATCTAATCTTGCTTAAGTAAATGCATCATCCCTATGCGTTCAGTGAACCTCATGGGAAAGCCTTGTAAATGTCCCAGAAGGTGCACTGACATCGAAGAAAGAGTTTAAATGAGGGTAAAGTACATACGGTAGGCTACATGGAGAAGTAGTGAGGTAAGCGCAAGAGCGAGCGAGAGTTTGGATGTAAAATGTCACAAACATCTGTTCCTCGATGATGCAATTGCATCGGTTTTGCAGCTCAATGTAGCTTTACGGTTTTATGAAATGGACCAAACCCTTTACCTTGAGCTTGCGCGTGGAGGTCCAGTGTGGACATGTTGTATGCAAACCTGAAAAAGAAGTCAAACCTTTGAAAGCTCACATGAATCATCAGCAATACAGAAGTGTGCTGCCTTTACACACCCTTTTTCCTACGCAGTGAGAACAGCCCTTTGTGTAATCTAACTGATACAAAGCTATGCGTTTACACATTTAAAAAAAAAAAAAAAAAAAGGTTTGACATCGTTGTTGCATGGAGTGATGCCCAGTAATTCCAGATCCTCACTCCTGCCCTGATGCCAAAAAGAAGACTCCCCACGCCTTGATCTTGCCTGAGTCAGCAGAGTGGGGATGGTGCCCTGCAGATTTAGTCCATGTTTGTGTGAGCGGGGCAGAGCAGACATGGATGGGGGGTTGGAGACATAATTTCATACACAAGAAACGCAAGAGCTGAGCTGTAGCTTAGGCAACTTTAATGATATAGTGTGTAAGAGGGAGTAAAAAGGTATTTAAGAGGTAATAACATAATCATAGTAAAGCATGGGGTTCAATTCTATTGTACTGCAATATAAAGTGACTCAAACAGTCTTCCATATTATTAAGAATTAAAACAATCTGCTTTGCTTTGTCATACTAAGCAGAACTATGAAATCATCACTTTTAGATTATTTACTATTCACTCTTACTATTAGGATTATTATTATTATTTAGGTAAAAATCAATCAAGACATAAAGTGATTTTAAAATAGTAACCATAGTTTCATAGTTTTGGCAGAAGGAGGGAGTTTTAATGTATCAGTGATATAAAGCATGGCGACATCACCCACTACAGAAATGAATTTGATTAGATATCCCTGCTTAAATATCACAAATAAATAAATATATATAAAAAAGGAATTTATAGGTGCCCGGTTAGCTCAGTTGGTAGAGCAGGCACCCATATATAGAGGTTTACTCCTCGACGCGGCCCTTTGCTGCACGTCATTCCTCCCTCTCTCTCCCCTTTCATTTCTTCAGCTGTCCTGTCAATAAAGGCCTAAAAATGCCCAAAACATAATCTAAAAAAAAAAGGAATTTATATGTCTCATAACAAAAGACCTTGTCTCTGACATAAGTGCTTCGACCTCGCTTCACTTCTCTTCCTTCGTGGAGGTTGGAAACATTAACACTATCATAATTTTTTTTTTACAGTATTTATAGCTCCCGCTGACACATACATTACATGTCGCCTGTGTTTTAGACGTAAGTGTTGTTACTCTGCTCGGCCTCTCATGAGCAACACGAGGCTGATGTATTTCATGGGATGTTTCAAAGCATTGGTTGGAGATTTGATATCATATTCTGGAATAGCTCATGGAAAATGACTTCTCAGGGTGTGTTATTGGGTTCATGGCTAATTTATGGACATATCGGGTGCATAACACTTCAGCTGCTCTCAGTGTTTATTGACGGATAGCTGGAAACTGTCGAGTCAATCGGTAAAGATGTGTGTTTACACATTGAGACAGCATTCAAATCTGAAATCTTGGGGGGGATCTTGGACATAAATAGATGAAGATATACTTTAACAAGGTGTCAGCAGCTATATATTCAAATTCATAATTTCATATTTTACAATGTGAGATTGGCCCAAATGCAATACTGAGAAAGAATGACATAAAAGTTGGTATTAAAGCATGTTCATCTTATGTTTCGGAAACGTCTCATAAAAGCATTTGTACATTTCAACTGTCAGAGTATAAAAAGGTGTTTTTGTCAGATTACAGTGAGCAGAAGAGTTATTTCAATTATCTGCAAATGTATGTGATGTACTGGAGTTCGGCCACATCCCTAACCTGATCTGTCATTTGGCTACATTTTTTTTGTTTTATATAATGTTGCTCCTCTGTAATCTATCCAACTTGTTACTCCACAGAGAAAGAGAGTGTGAGGGAGAGAGATGATTGTGCACAAGAGGAAAGAGAGAAGCAGATGCTCCCTCAGGAGGAGGGTTGCGCTGCCCACCTCCTCTCTCCCACCATTCCCCTCTTTTAATTCTAACAGCATATGGACACTAAAGAAAGACCACAGGAGAGGACACATGCTAGAGAGGACAAACGGAGAAAGCAAGGGGGTAGGAAACACAATGAAAAAGATAAGAATGTTGGTGGAGGCAAGGAGAAAGAAAGAGGGAGAAAAAAAGTGGTAAAAAGAGAGAGAGATGTGAGAGGGACCGCATGTTTTAAATAAATGTGTTTTCTGAAATTAGAGCTGGAATGAGACCGAACGATGGAAAATAGCGAGCATAGTATTGCTCACGAGGCAGCAGGCAGCACGCCTGCTGAGGCAGGGTGCGGTGAGGATATCCTTGACTTAGTTTGCACCTTTTTTTGGCCCGAATCTAATCACTGTCGAACTGTAGGAAGTCTCTGAGGCTTATCAGTTTAATAAAACCATCTGCTTTGATTGGGTGATTGGACATTTAGTTTACAGTGACAGTTTTGCGTCACTGAGAGGTTTAAAAAGATAGTTTAGAATTTCAGTCCACCCAACACGTGTGTAGCTCAGAGGTTTGAATATAATGTGCTGTATAACCAGGGCCTGTGCAAGTTAGCTGTCATATTACATTTTTTTCAATTCAATTGTATTGATAGTATCAAATCATAACAAGAGTTATCTCAAGACACTTTACAGATAGAGTAGGTCTAGACCACACTCTATAATTTACAAAGACCCAACCATTCCAGTAATTCCCCCAAGAGCAAGCATTTAGTGCAACAGTGGCGAGGAAAAACTCCCTTTTAGGCAGAAACTTCGGATGGTGAGGAAAACGTCCTTTTAGGGAGAAACCTCGGACAGACCCAGGCTCTTGGTAGGCGGTGTCTGACGGTGCCATATGCTGCAAAGAACTTCCTAATTTTCAAGTATTACCTTGCGTACCAAACGGACATGACACTGTAACACTTGCTGCAGCTGGATTCTCAATTACCTTTCGAGGAAAATGATGTCCACATTCCAATTCTGCGTAGGGAGGAGGTCGGCGTGAATGGATGGGTCAAACAAACATGGGACTTTTTTCACCCAGTAGGCCGCTGAAAACAATAGTCAACAGTAGGCTTGTTCGAGATGAGCCAGATCTGCGCAGAATCGATCACCGGCGATCGCCGCCCAATGCATGCCGGTTAGATTTGTGTCCGACTTGATCCCGACTTGCTCTGACGTCATGCACACGTGGGCAACGATAATCTCACGAGACCAAGGCGGCCGCAGTTCTGAGACGCAGGTAGCGCAGTTTCTTTTCACCAACTGCAAGAGCCAGGCGGACGCAGGTGGACCCAGTGCATGCTGGGAAACGCCGGCCTCTCAGCTGATCGAACAGCTGATTGGTTCAGAATCGACTCAACATGATGACGTTTTATATAAACTTTTTATTGATTTTGAATCGGAGGGATTTTAACTGCGATTTGTCTGATTTAAAAGCTTATTCTATATAGAACACCTGTTGTGAGGCTGATAGTTGCATTTAGAAGTCAGAGAGACTAAATCTGTTCAGATTACGGATCATCTACAGTCAGTTGTTAATTAAAATCCGCAACAGATCACATGTAGAGCATTCTGACAGCTACTCTGTCATAATAAAAACAACTGGAGACTGTGTAGGATGTGATTTATGGGTCTGATAACATTTTATTAAATCGGAATCGGACCACAGTGTTTATGTCACTTCCTGTTCAGCCTGAAGGCTGCTGGAATCAGCTGGAAAACTGTCCGACTTGAGAGCGGACTTTTGTCACCGCCCCCCGCTGCTGCCGCCTGCTCTCTTCCGCTTTACAGGCGAGGCGCAGTTCATCTAGAACAAGCCTATTGACTTATGTAACATACTTCAATTGCGTACGTAAGTTAAGCTACATAACAAATGCACTTACATTAACCCAAACCGTTATCTTTTCCTGAATCTAACCAAGTAGTTTAGTTTCAATTCACAACGTCAACCACATGTATAAAACTGCAACCGTTTCACAACACCGTTCGCTGGTAAGAGGATATGTAATCTGGGACAAAATACGTTTACCTCGAAACGTAATTAAGAATGCAGTTTAGTTATATGGGAATGTCGTTTTTTAGGAAAAAGGGTTTACTGTGCAGAGGTGCTGGGTGGATTCCTAAAGATTATCTAATAACTTTGTAACTGCCTCCAAAGCCACATAAATAAATGAGATATAACAAGAGAATATGAGATAATGAGTCAATAACAAAGCTAGAAAAGCGGCTTTTCACTTTTAATGGAGCCCACTGTTTCCAGTCCTTGCACATAGCTATGCAAACACATCCTGGAGGTACAGTATCTCTCTGTAGGTCCTGCAGGCATGAAATTGTTGTTTATATAGACCGAAAACACGTTTGATCTAATGTTCCTCTTAATCCAAAATATCTCACTGCTATGGTTAATAAAATATCCATGGTCATAAAAGAATGGCAACACAAAAGTCACCACTGTGTTATGTTTGATGTGAGGTCATTCTCTGAGCATGATACTACAGTGTCAACCTGAGTTTCCTTAGCAAACTCTGCAGGAAGTGTGGAGTCATAAACTCCAGCTTAAGTTTTATTTAATTTTATCACAATAATCAATTAGTGTTTTATTACCTGGCAGGGGAATACAAAGGAATATATATAGCACCAGGATGTAATAAAAAGCATATTGCAGCTTAGAAGCACATGTTTTTTTTTATTTTTTTTATTCGTGGCACAAAAAAAAAAATCTATTACTTCCTCTTTATATCATTTTGTCCATCTCTTTTATTCTTTTAGGCAGAGAAAACATTTACACACACATACATACACACACACACACACACACACACACACACACACACACACACACACACACACACACACACACACACACACACACACACACACACACAGTTACTTTCAGTTACTGTGGTCCTGCTCTCTGGAACAAGCTGCCTGATGACCTGAGGTCTGTCACAACTGTGTCCACATTCAAAACCTTCATCAGGCATTTGATTAATTACTGTGTTTGTGATAATGTCAAGACCAGTAGTTTGGTCTTGACATTGTTGCTAATTACTCGATCTGTCTTTCATACCCTTTCAGCATGATGGAAATGTCTCCATAGGACAAAAGCAAGTCAGAAATCAAGATCTGAATAAACTGAATTCAGTCTTTTAGGCCCTGAAAACCTGAAGCCTGTCAAACAGTAATGAGTGATGGGGTCCTACATGAACACACAGATTTCTGCCAGAGTTTATTTCACCTGAGAGATTTCTACCGGTTTCTACCTGACTGCGCTCTCCTCACTGCTTTAAAGTGGGCGGGACTCAGTAGGAAAAATACAATATCACGTACTTCCATGTACCAATCAGGATGAAGCAAATATGAAATTAAAATCTGATGAAAGTTGACGGGTTTTTCCCAGGCAACTGTCAGTCAAATAGGATGAAGCCACACAGTTTCATTAATTTTTAGTGTAAAAAACAGAATAAATAATACCACATTTTAACTTTAAATGTTGCACATTAAGTCATTAATATATAATGTTGGAGAGAAATACTTTGTCGTTTGTGTGTTGAAAGGACTTTCTCAATCAGAACTGTTGCAGTTGCTCATTACACCCCAGATGTTGCCTCATGTGGTACTGATGAGCTCATTTCATTGGCCAAATGACAAATCAAGCTCATTTTCACTCACAACAAAACAGTATCTTAAGCCTTCGCCTCGGGTCAGTGCAAGAATTATTTGTCAGATGAGACTTTTTAACCTCTGAACTTGGCGAGAAATATCCTAAGAGGAGCATGCACTCATTTCACAAGAAGTATGGTTCCTCTGAGCTGCCTCAAGGTGACGTATCAAGCAAAGAATGTGCTGATTTCAGATGTGGCGAATGGCAACCATGATGATTGTCAAATCGTTACAGTGTTGTTATTGAAACCATGTTTCACTCAGCAGGAGAGACTCCAGCCATTTTTAAGAAGGCCAGTGAACCACAGCAAACGTAAAAGCGAATAATTAGCCGATCTGAGGGCTGATTTAAAAGCTTGTGATGAGTCCGATTAACACTTGGATCAGGCAGCAGTGGCAGATGATCATAGGATGATTGATTCCTCTGATGATTGACTGTTGCAGTTTCAGCTTTTAATCAGATTTTTGGATTAAACCATTTGCTGCATACTGTAAACAATCTTTTATTCAGTGTGGGATGTGATGTCTTCTGGAATTCAGTTTCCTGTTGAAATATTGGTGTTGGTCTGACACAACTCCTGAGAAATCCAATGAAACAACGACTCACAACGAATACTCTGCAATTTCAAAATCTTCAATTCTTAAAGCACATAGACAATGAAGGATTGAGCAATATAAACACAAATGATGCTGCACATTAAAACAATGCAACTGCGAAAACCAGCTGAGACTTTATATTGGCTTACAATTATTTTTGGGATGTCTGGAGTTTGGTATTTAACCAGGATTGATAGCAGGAGTTTGTCAAATTCCTGTGGTTAAAGCCCCCAGGGAAAATAATTGTTTGCAAATGCTAATTGATTTAGCAAGTAAGAGATGTTAGTGTTCAATAACTGGTTTAGATGGAGGAGATTGCTCTGAAATTATTGCATCTTATTAGGAATTAGGAATGTTCCCCTCTAAAGGCAGTAAATCATTTTCACAATCTAATTGGACAGCTTATTTTATAAAAGTCATAATGAATCTTTCTTATATCAACATCAATGCAGGGTTTCAAAGGATTCCTCAGGGAATGGTCTGACTGGCCACCATCAATCTTTCTGTGTCAAGGGGGAAAAATTGGAGGTGGTTAGCACATTATATCATTATAGTAATCATAACTTCACTTAGGCAGAGTGTTTGGGGGTAAACTCAGTGATCCTAAAAAGTGTTTACAATAGCAATCCTAAACATAATTTGATATAATGCTGACTACAGTATTGATCAATCTACAATGTTCTGCTATTATTAATTCTATTAAAATGACTGCTATATCTGGCAGTACAGCTATTGCTAACTGCTGCGGCTCCGTTTTACCCAATAGAATGTAAAAGTAAATTACACAAGTAAATGGAGATATGATGACCCCAACTTTTATAATAACTTGATTTGTACAGTTTATGCATGTACAGTATATGTATGTGAGTATGTGTCTTGTGTTTGTGTATAGTCTATATCATATTTAACCGTGTTAGATTGATGAAATGGTTTGATCTCATTGTGAGCCGCTGCTATCAGAGCCTGAAACGTGTTTACTCAAGCGATGAATTGCTTTTCTTCCCTGGCCTGAATCCATATAATCATCTTTAACTTAATACCATTCTGGTTTGTGTCGCTGCATTTTCATGATAGAAAGCAACAAAAGATTGTCCCAGAAAAGTGGAGAACAAAGCAATAACAAAGTAATATATCCATATTAGAGGTTAAGTGTGTGTGTGTGTGTGTGTGTGTGTGTGTGTGTGTGTGTGTGTGTGTGTGTGTGTGTGTGTGTGTGTGTGTGTGTGTGTGTGTGTGTGTGTGTGTGTGTGTGTGTGTGTGTGTGTGTGTGTGTGTGTGTGGTTTTTATTTAAAACGCATTATAAATAGAGATGGCCCGATACCATTTTTTGCTTCCCGATACCTGAACTTGTGTATCGCCCGATACCGAGTACCGATCCGATACCAGTGTGTCATATGTTTTATTATGTTTACTAACTGTATACTACTATCCCTGTATGGATGTGATATTATTTCTATCTTTGTGAAACATGAACAAACACAAACAATGAACGCCACAGAACTTTCTTTTATTGTCCAGTTTTATTGACAGTCAGTTATAACAGAAAAAGAACATAAATAATCTACTTTAACATAGATTTTCTTTAGGGCTTTATTACGTGGTATCGGATCGGTGCATTAACTCCAGTACTTCCCGATACCGATACCAGCGTTTTAGGCAGTATCGGAGCCAATACCGATGGGCTGACTGAAAAATCTGCATACAAACCAACATGCACAGAGCTATGCTGCTATTATGTCATTTCTGTGACAGAGCTGGATTGCATTTTAAGTGAAATGTGTTACTTATGTTTGTTTGGATTAAAGATGAATCATAATGACATATTTTTTTCAGTGGTATTGCATAATACATTGACAATATAAAACCTCTTTTGTCCCGGGGACATATATTTTTTAGCAAAAATTCAGTGATGGTGACTTTTCGCTGTATTCTAACCAGTGGATACACTAATGATGTGCACATGATCCAACATTCAAATGAACTCATAAATTCAGATTGCATGTTGTTGACATAAATCAAAAAACAGATAAAGTGTTCAAGAAAAGGATTATGGTTTGGCATGTAAAACAATTTGGTTCAGATTATGGTTAAAATTGAGAAACTAAAGTTAGGATATTGTTTTGATAATGGTTAAGTAAGAAATGTGTTTCCTAAAAAGTGAACCTCTCACAGTAGAAAACTCCTCTTTATGAGCTGGGAATTAAACCCAGGTCACTAGAGTTTAAGGCCATATCCACCCATACACCAACCCAACCACAACACCCTCACTTTCCACCAGTGAGTGGGTTTGATGTGAAAACCACTGGCTGTTTCCTTCACATAATCCTCACATGGTGGGAAAATATCTCTGTCTTTTTTCATTAACATGAATAAATTTGCATTTTAGAACTTTTCATGAACATTTTGTGAGGGCGTTGGTGGATATGAGTGGCTCATATGAAACTACATGCAGGAAGACATATCAAGAGTTTTATTGATTATGAAAACTGACTTAATGACTTAAAGGTCCCATATTGTAGAAATGCTGAAGACCTGGAAACGCTGACCAATCAGAGCAGACTTGGCTTTTTCAGGAGTGGGGCTTAAAGAGACAGGCGATCAAATGTAGCGTTTCAGACAGAGGGTGAATACAGGTATATTCCAAGCGGCAACCTTCGGTGCCGAAAAATGAAGCCAATGCAGAAGTGCCTAAAACTGCAGTTCATCGAGTGGCCACTTGAGGTTGGCTCCAAAAGGGAGTCAATCCCAAGACCCCCATGTTAAAATGGCCAGAATTAAACATGACTGCATAATTAGGTGGTTCCGCTTTGAGTGACAGATGTTCTGCCATCAAAGGACGCGAGTATAGACTGCAGGCTTCATTCAGCCCGCCTCTGCTCCATCCACTCTCCACCTATTTGTCAATTTTTGATGATGCGGAGTTCAGGCACTGACAAGATGGCGACCGGATTTTGAGCAGAATTTTGGCTCTTCAGAAACCTATGGGTGACATCACAGAGACTACGTCCATATTTTATACGGTTTATGGTAAATTCAAACAGACAGTATGAGTGTTTTTTGCATGTAAACACGTTTTAGTAAAACCCAGAATACAAGTAGAACCTGAAAATTAGCATAATATGTGACCTTTTAAGACTATCTCTGATTGCAAAATTAAACCTTTTCACAACTTTTCTTTTCTCTCTGTCTCTCTGTTCCAAACAGCACTGACAAATATCCTAATTAGAGCCAGATATAAGCTGCAAAATTCTTTTCAATGGTTAACTGAGCGCTGATGTCAGAGATGCAGCGGAGGTGAAAGTTGAAGCCATTGATTCACTTTGCCTGTTAGACTTTGAAAAAGTTAATGGGACAATATGGCTTTAACTTTTATTCCTTGTTTGTTTTCGATAATCTGCTTTACTTCGTGTGGAGTATAAAAAGTCAGTGTAAATCTCCATAGCTACTCATTCATTTAGATTTATTTTTTTGAACAGAAACTTAATAAAAATCCAATTAACGTTTAGCCTTTTACTGTTTAAAGACTTTAAGCCCAACTGGAATCAATCAACTTGAAACAATTACATGTTACTTACTGGGTTTACATTGTGGACTCGCAAAGATAAGACACTTTGACTTACAACACTTACGTGTTCCTTCAATTTGAATACTGTATTTTAAATATGTTTTGTTTGTAATGATATTTCACATCTAGAAAAGAAGGATCTTGAGCTTGAAGCTTCTATAAGCCTGGTGACATATACTGGAAGATCATAGCATCAACAAGGAAGAGAAAAAAAGGGTTTTCATACAACTTTAACTGATTAGCCTTTGTACAAACACAGGGTTGTATGAAAGCTCATTATAGTTCTATAAGAGTCGTCTTTTGGCCACACATGGTTTAGATTTTGGAGAGGTCAGGGGTCATCATACATCTTAATCAGCCAATAATAAGTATCAGCATGAACTCTCATCTCCATCATCTTTTGCCTATTGCTCCAGACGGAGGAATTTAATCTCAAAAGTCTTTCTCATTAAATTGTCTTCCATTGAAGTTAATTTGCACCATCCTTGTGCCTTAAATCTGTTTTCTTTACCTAGTTAATCCCAAATGCATCCTTATAACTATGATGCGCTCTCCTTGTGTATTTTCCCCAACCGTACCTACATTAACGCTTTATACACAAAGTTAATACGGCTAAGCAACAGTTTACTCTTTGCTGGATTTCTGTGAAGAGGTCAAAAATAGAGGCTCACAGAAAATGTATATGGACAGGATGATGCACTAGTGAGGCGGAAAGGACAGAGAAAATATGACACCCTCAGGAGAGATAAGTCAGACAGACCCCCCAGATGTCTGTGTGTTCAGCAAATGTGATTAGGGGTCAATTAGGGGAGGAACATTTTGACACATGTCTTATATTTGGAGTGGGAAGAATGAGATATCAGCGGTGCAGAGGAAGGTGGAGATTGTATGGCGGATATTTAATACGCTGCTGGTGTTAGAGAGGCCATAAGGTACTGAGGTGCATTTAAGTTTGTGCCTCACATTCCAAAATATATCTCCTCTTTGATTGCAGTTTTTAATAAAGAGCCTGACTTGTGTTTAATACATTCACAAGTTTTGCAGTCAACAATTTTCCACACTATTATTGTTTGGAGCAAAGTTATCTTAGCGATTGTGCTTTTGATCCATTGCAGGACCAGGCTTTAATTTTCTCTGGGAATCAGTCCACAACAGTGAGAAAGTACACATACAAGACTGACATGACCTCACATTTCTACATGCGTACATAAAGTCAGTAATATGTCAAGGTTCCCTACGTCATTGGAGAGCTCTGTGAAACCGCTAAAGCAGAGCTGGAAGTCTTGTTTTGGTAAACACTCCTCTAGAAACCACCCCGATCAGAATGTGGCTTGGCCTGCTGCCAGAATTAATATGCGGTTAATGACAAGGTTTGGCAAGCTGCCCTGCTCTATTGATCCAATGTGGATTCTTCTAGTCCACTTTATTACCCTAATGTAAAGCATTCATCACTGATCATTTCTGCTGTCCAACTCAGCTGAATACTGTACAGTATATGCAGTATTTTTACTTTGTTGGGCACAGGGTTCTCTCGCAGAAACTCCATATTTGAGATGATCAGATTTGCATCAA
Source organism: Perca flavescens (assembly GCF_004354835.1). Classification (NCBI taxonomy): domain Eukaryota; kingdom Metazoa; phylum Chordata; class Actinopteri; order Perciformes; family Percidae; genus Perca; species Perca flavescens. The sequence goes on along the minus strand of NC_041346.1, from coordinate 20,729,525 downwards.
ATTTACATCCGTTTGTCCTTTAAACCCTTAAGTAGGTAAGAGGCCACTACTTCAGTTATACAGTAAGATATGCAAAATCGTTACAAGTAACAACTGTTTCAGATTTCTGTTAGGCAAAAAGACTGCAAAAAAACATCAGAACAGTTTAAAACAAACATAATAAAAAGCAGTTTATGTCTCACATCATGAGCCTGGCTAAAGAGTGTTTTGCTTTAGTGAATGTAAACTATACGTGACAACATCTGGAGGTGATCTACTGTATGCAGCATGATGTTAGCACTAATGCCGGACAGCCAGCGGGATGGAGAGAGGGTCCCTTAAAAGCAACATGGGCTGCTCTGAATGAAGCTATTAATCCAGCTGTAGATTTAATGTAGAGTGTGAAAAGAGCTGCAGTGAGAGCTGGGACCCTGTCATATGCTCATCCATCCATCTCTGTCTCTCTGTCGGTCTCTCATTCCGTTTCTCTCTGTTCCTGGGATTGGCTCCAGGTGTGTTGTAACAGTGTGGTTGTTTCCATCGTATACACTCACCGCACAGGCGCCAGAGTGCTGTGGTTCCTCAAGATAAGTTTTCATGAACAGTTGGTTTGGATGAGCCAGAGCCACTTAGAGTGACACCACGTCATAATCTTTATTAGGGCCCGAGCGCCGACGGCGGCGAAGGCCCTATTGGAACTGAAGGAATTATTCTATTATTATTTTCCCGTCAAATGAATTGGCTTTTTGAGGGGCTTAATATATTCAAAAACTCACCAAATTTGGCGGTCGCATCAAGTCTGGTGAAAATGTAAAAACTTTTCGTCATAGGGCGTGGCCGTGGCAGGGCGGCCATTTTGTGCATTTCGCCGCCGAAACAGGAATTGGGTGTAACTCGAGTGTACGTTGTCCGATTACCTCGAAACTTTTCAGGATTCATAAGAGTCCAACCCTGAGGACAAATAAAGGCCGATATTTACTTAAAGTCATAGCGCCCCCTAGTGACAACAGGAAGTAGGCGTAAAAGTCAAGGTGCTATACTTTAACGAACTCCTCCTAGAGATTTCATCAGATGGACTTCAAACTTGGTCTGTACCATCCCAACACCTTAACGATGAAAAGTTATTAAAAGAAAAACTTTTCGTCAGACGGTTTGGGCGTGGTGTGGCGGCCATTTTGAGTGTTTAGCGATGAACAAAGAAGTTGTTGTAACTTGAGTGTACGTTGTCGTATCTGCCCGAAATTTCTCACGATTGACAAGGGTCCAGGCCTGAGGACACCTACAGGCCAAAATTTACTTTTGGTCATAGCGCCCCCCGCTGGCAACATGAAATGTGCCTGATATGACAAACATCATCCGATTTGCATGAAACTCAGAATGTGTGGTCTACGTGTGATACTGAGCCGCCCCCTATAATATGGCCACGCCCACTTACTCAGGCCACGCCCTCTTTCATAAAATTTGAACCGTTTAAGGTAGAGTCTTGTGTGAGGTGACATTGAACTCAGCATAGACTTCTTTCTTCATTGGTGATGGTTTGACCCGCCCCCTATACTTAAGCCCCGCCCCCTTTAATAAATGCTGACGCATCTAAGGTAGAGTCTTGTGTGAGGTATCATTGAACTCAGTAGAGACTTCCTTTTTAATTGGTGATGGTTTGACCCGCCCCCTATACTTAAGCCCCGCCCCCTTTAATAAATGCTGACGCATCTAAGGTAGAGTCTTGTGTGAGGTATCATTGAACTCAGTAGAGACTTCCTTTTTAATTGGTGATGGTTTGACCCGCCCCCCTATACTTAAGCCCCGCCCCCTTTAATAAATGCTGACGCATCTAAGGTAGAGTCTTGTGTGAGGTATCATTGAACTCAGCAGATACTTCCTTCTTCATTGGTGATGGTTTGGCCCGCCCCCTATGTTCAAGACACGCCCCCTTTCATACATGCTGACCCATCTAAGGTAGAGTCTTGTGTGAGGTATCATTGAACTCAGCAGAGACTTCCTTTTTAATTGGTGATGGTTTGACCCGGCCCCTATGCTTTAGCCACGCCCCTTTTCACAGCTAATGAACCGTATGACGCAGAGTCTTTTGTGAGGTATCGTTGAACTCGGCGGGGAGTTCTCTTTTCATTGGTGACAATTTGTGGAGTATGAGTGCCACGCAAATGCACAGTCGCAAGGAGCGGCGTCCGCCGGTAACCCCGACGCGTGCCGAGGCGCGAGGGCCCGTCCATCGCTGCTCGCAGCTTTAATTTTAATATGCGTTCCCCAGCCTGCCTATGGTCCCCCAGTGGCTAGAAATGGTGATAGGTGTAAACCGAGCCCTGGGTATCCTGCTCTGCCTTTTGAGAAAATGAAAGCTCAGATGAGCCGATCTGGAATCTTGCTCCTTATGAGGTCATAAGCCTTGTGTCTCCTCAATAGCTGCAGACACAGAAATCGCACATACTAAGGAAAGCTCATTGTGGGACTGGCTCTAGTAGTTGTAATTCTGCACCAAGGCTGAATTTTGGGAAACAGATTTCAGATACAGTATTAGGGCACCACTGAGGCCTATATAAAAGCATCCAAAGAGCACCATGTCATGGGACCTTTTAACAAGCATTTCCTGTTTAGCCAAGATAAAGCTTATTCCTTTCTGCCATAGAGATCCACTGTTGTAAAAAAAAAAATACTAAACACACACCAATGAGCCACACTGTTGCACTGGGTCACATGTTCCTTCTTTACAGTTACCTTCTGGATTTAAGTTTATTATTCCTGCTGCCATAAATACTCACTAGAGCACTCACAAGTCCATGGATACAATATTTCCCAGCAAATGCACTCTTTACTCCTGTTTGAATGACGTTTTATGAAAACCACAGTGCCCAGCTGTATATTTGTGACCAATTCTTAAAGATCCACGCTTTAAGAAGAAATGGGCTCGGGACTGAGAGCAATAGACAGGGTTAGGGAAGTTGGAAAGACAACACACATTGGTTTTGGTCTTTTTAGGGATTTGTTGACATTAACAAAAATATAGACTATGGTCAGTCTTCTCCATTGTCTTTTTTTTCTAACTAGCCACCAAACTATGCGCTCTTTTTCTTTGATTTTTATTTTTACTTGGAAAAGATTGAAGTTAAAGTATCAGAACTATGTTGTTTGGTAAGGAGGGCTGAGATAAGGCTGAGGCTAACACACTGTGTTTGGTGGCTGTATGAATTTCACTATTTTGACAGACATAGGGATGACTAGATAATTTGATATATACTGTGTGTGTGTGTTTGTATGTGTGTGTGTGTGTGTGTATATATGTGTGTATGTATATATATGTGTATATATATATGTATATATATATATATATATATATATACAGTGGGGGAAATAAGTATTTGACCCCTTGCTGATTTTGCAGGTTTGCCCACTTACAAAGAATGCAAAAATCTACAATTTTAATCATATGTACATTCTAACAGTGAAAGACAGAATCCCAAAGAAAATTCCAGAAAATCACATCATATGAATTTATTAAAATTGATAACCATCTGATGAGGAAAAACAAGTATTTGACCCCCTGGACAAACAGCAAGTATTCTGGCTCCTACAAGCCAGTTAGTCTTTCTTTAAGACACAGCCCCAATCTGAACCAATTATCTACATCAAATACACCATCCTCACCTCGTTACCTGTATAAAAGACACCTGTCAACACCCAAACAACCAGCATCCAACATAACCACCATGGGCAAGACCAAAGACCTTTCTACGGACATCAGGGACAAGATTGTTGATCTGCACAAGGCTGGGATGGGCTACAAGAGAATCGGAAAGCAACTTGGAGAGAAAAAATCAACTGTCGGTGCAGTTATCAGGAAATGGAAGAAGCACCACACCACCGCCAACCTCCCTCGGTCTGGTCCTCCACACAAGATCTTGCCTCGTGGGGTGTCCCTGATCATGCGAACGGTGAGGAATCATCCCAAAACCACAAGGGGGGAACTGATGAATCAACGGAAGGCAGCTGGGACCACAGTTACAAAAGAAACGGTTGGTAACACACTCGCCGTCATGGATTGAAATCCTGCAGCGCACGCAAGGTCCCCCTGCTCAAGAAGAAACATGTACAGGCCCGCATGAAGTTCGCCATTCACCACCTGGACGACTCAGAAGAGGCCTGGAAGAAGGTGATGTGGTCAGATGAGACCAAAATAGAACTTTTTGGCCTCAACTCAACTCGTCGTGTTTGGAGGGCAAAGAACACCGAGTACAACCCAAAGAACACCATCCCCACCGTCAAGCATGGTGGTGGCAACATCATGCTTTGGGGGTGCTTTTCAGCCAAGGGGACGGGACAACTCCATCGTATTGAGGGGAGGATGGACGGGGCCATGTATCGTGGAATTCTGGACCGACATCTCCTTCCCTCAGTGAGAGAGCTGAAGATGGGTCGAGGATGGGTGTTTCAGCACGACAACGACCCTAAGCACACCGCCAAAGCAACAAAAGAGTGGCTGAAGAAGAAGCACATCAAGGTTCTGGAGTGGCCTAGCCAGTCTCCAGACCTGAATCCGATTGAAAATCTTTGGAGGGAGCTTAAAATTGAGTTGCCAGGCGACAACCTCGGAACCTGAATGATTTGGAGGCTGTCTGCAGGGAGGAGGGCCAACATCCCTGCCGAAATGTGCACAAACCTTGTCACCAACTATAAAAACCGTTTGACATCTGTGCTGGTCAATAATGGCTTTTCTACAAAATATTAACATGCTGTTTGTCCAGGGGGTCAAATACTTGTTTTTCCTCATCAGATGGTTATCAATTTTAATAAATTCATATAATGTGATTTTCTGGAA